>NW_026693561.1:0-10755 GCF_021218885.2 Marmota monax
TTTGTCTCAGTTTTGATCTCCCAAAATTAATTCAGTGGTGCTCTGGCTATGGAGGGGGGGTCTCAAGCTGGATCAGATACCACGGGCTTCGATTGCTTAACTTTACAGCCAAATGGTAAGAGTAGTGACCACTCCTTCCTGGCTTCCAAAGGTCCCATGGTGTCCTCTCTCCAAAGAGAAAGGGGATGTTAGTGGAGAAGTGATGGTGAACTTGATCTGTGTGATGACAAGAAATGACATCTGCCCTTTCATGTACCCAATGTCCATCATGAAGTGAGGTTGCAAATCATAGTATTTACAGGACAGTGTCCATGGTGCACCTGAGAAAGCATCTATGTCCCTCTCCCTCCCTCCAACCAGTGTCTCTCCACACACAGGCCCCAGAAGCCCAAGGAGCTGTGGGTCTGCTTTCCTCACCACTGACCAGGGTGCACCAACTTCGGGATTGTTCACTAGTCTCTGGCCCCTGGTGATGGCATGTATCTCTGTGTTGTCCATGACTTGGACAGTGGCAGAATGTGAAATATTTAAATGATGGCTCTTTGGTCAGGGCAGGAAAGGGCATCTCCACTGGGTTACAGTTTCCTGGAAAGGACCTCACACCCTTACATCTAAGCACCCCACACCCTTAGCTCTAAGGACCCTGGGGATAAGTTTTTAAGAAATAGATTTCCATTCTCATTTTTTTCTCCACTTAGGTTTCTCCTGTAATCTGCCCACTTAGACTGGGACCTCCCTCACTGGGACCTGTCCCTGAACTTCTTTTCCACATTATTCTCTTTGGACTTAGTTCATCGTATTCAGAACCTCCAGTCTGAGGGGAGCTTGTTTCCACCAGGGTTTAAGTCATGATCTGGGGCTTGGCCCATCAGGGC
Source organism: Marmota monax (assembly GCF_021218885.2). Classification (NCBI taxonomy): domain Eukaryota; kingdom Metazoa; phylum Chordata; class Mammalia; order Rodentia; family Sciuridae; genus Marmota; species Marmota monax. Next base: position 876 of record NW_026693561.1, read on the forward strand.
AGCCAGGATCTGCTGTAGCTCCTCTCTCCCCAGAGCTGAGGAGGGTTTCTGGGATCATCCTGGTGATTGACAGGACTTCTGTCTTCACCCTAATCTCATGGTCGGACTAGTCCTGGCAGGTGTGAGTGGGGTGAGGCACAGTCAGGAGGGGATAGGCTCAGAATATTCTTTTAAACTTGCTTTTATGAAATGTCCACATTTTCAGGATGTTTTCTAACAAAACGGATAAATTAGCACAGAAGTAGCAATATTGCATTCTTTATAAAACATCTACCTGTGAACAATGGAGGGCACTGTGGCTCTCACTGATACACACGTGTGTGACCTGCACAGTGTGCACAAAGCCAGCTGCTTCTCTGCCTGCTCTGTCCTGGGGCTGCAGGGAGCTAATGCCTGTGGGGGACCCGTGATAGCATCTGATTCTGTCACTTCCCATGATCAGCACTTTATTAAAATGATAAGGTTTTCCAGCTGTAACCAGGAAATTTCTTCTATAGAAAAAAAGAGTAATTTTTCAGTTGTTTCCAGGAAATGCTCCCCAGAAAACCCAGTTCCCTACCTGTGTTTGCAAGTCCATGGTTCCTCCTGGCTCCATCCCTCCCTCCCATGACGATGCAGGCAGGGTGGCCATACCCCTGGCAGGGCTGAAACCAGAGTCCTGTGCCCTCCGTCCACAAATAACACAGACGGACTCCTCCTCTTGTTTTCCACTGCTGTGCATTTTATTTTCTTAATTTAATTAAAAAGAAACCTACATTGCATAACCCAACAGAAGAGACTCAGAGTTATTTTATTTCCCATCATTTGAAAAGGGCACCTTCACATGGTATATATCGAGGTTGTGCTATTGGGAAGGACTTTGGGGATCAAAGTCTCTGTGTCTGTCTCGTAACTTACTGCCAGGGTGCACAGAGGAATAGACGGAATCTACTCACAGCTGCCCAAAAGACAGAGAAGTCACAGGGGACTGTGCCTATTAATAATAATCTGTGACTCTTGGAATGTGGAGACTCCTAGACCCTATATTAGCATTTTTCTTTTGTTTTCTTGAGCACACCAAGGAAGGGAATCTTTTTTGCTGATGGTGTGAGTGGAGGAAAAAAAGTTCTTACTTAATCATTTAGAAGAGGTGAATTTTTTCTAATGGGACCAATGAATTTCCATTTTAGACAATCTTACTTCCTCAAAGACTTCAAAGCAATTATTGAACTAGGCTTGAGACACTTAAATTGCTGGGGCTCCTTGTCATTTCTGTGCACCCTTTAGTAACTGATGTGATCACACTGCGATTTTCTAGGTAGAGGTGAAAAATAATTTATTCTCTTACCCGCTTGTTTTTCTGATGACAAAATGTGGGGCTAGGTTGCTAGTCTCGTTGTCAATGTGACATACATCACAGCTCTACAGCAGAATTAAAACTGAAATAAAGAAACTTAATTCATTTTATAGGGAGACATTCCACGAGGGTGTTTTCATCCAATTGTCTAGTCCAATTTTTCCCCTCTCTTCTGGGGAGAAATATTATTGCTTACTTAAAGAAGACAGGAAAGCTGGCTCACTGGCTCACTATGTGAACTCCTTCCTCAGGGTGAGGTGGGATTCCTGTCTCTTAATGAAATCCCTGAAAGTACTTAAATTTTACTGGTGTGGTGGTACCAGCCTGTAATCCCAGGGGTTTGGGGAGCTGATTCAGGAGGGTTGTAGGTTCAAGACCAGCTTCATCAACTTAGTGAGGTCCTATGCAACTTAGAGACACCCTGTGTCAAAATAAAAATAAAAAGGTTTAGGGGTGTGGTTCATGTTGGGTTCCATGTCTGGTTAAAACAAAACAAAATAAAACAACAACAAAAAAAAAAACCCACACACTAAAATTTTTCCATGTGCCCAAGAATGGACAGAAAATAAATTTTGGAAGAAGATCCTGCTAATAACTGATGGTTCTGCTCACTTAGATGTGATTTTTCTGGCATAATCAAATATATGTAAAATATTATAAGTGGTTAAGCAATCCTGGGTTCAATATCTAGTACCAAAAATTACATATTAATCAACAAATGCAAGAAGTCAGATTTCAGAGCCAACATTTTGATATCTTGTCTGTAAGCTGGTGACCAACAACCCAGAATAGAGGACATTGGAGGTACAGAGCTGTATACGAGGCTCTCCCCTTGACACCCTTTACTTGAGAGTTCTCTGTGGACGTCCCTGTAATCTGTCGCACTGGAGTCCCCTTCAAATGCCACATACTCAGCTTTTGGTCAGGTGGCTACAGGTGCCCAGGCAGATCCATGGTGGCCCTGTCCATGATGCTGTGCCTGAGAGCTGAGAGGTCTGGGGAGAGGGTGTCAAGGGACCCACATATTTTGAAGCAGGCAATTTTGGGGTTCCGGATGTTGAAGCTGATGATGATGGTGAGGAGGAGTTGATTGATCTTCCTTTTATTCTAAGGCACTGACCATCTTCTTCTTCTCCCCAGAAAAAAACGATGACCCAAAGCAGCACACTTTACATTTTTCTTGCTGTAAGAAATGCCTTTTGTCTCTAAATTGTCATCAGGATCACAGCCAACGTCCTCCTGCTCCTCTTCCACGTCCTCACATTCCTTCTCCAGCACAGGACCAGGCCCACGGATGTGGCCATTGCTCACCTGGCCCTGATTCACCTGCTGATGCTCATAATCAGGGCACACCTGGACCTAAGCATTTTGGGGGTTCAGGACTTTTGGGATGACTTCACATGTAAAGCTGTCATCTACCTGTACAGGCTGATGAGGAGCCTGTCTGTCAGCACCACCTGCCTGCTGAGTGTCCTGCAGGCCACCACCCTCAGCCCCAGAAGGTCCTTTCTGGCCAAGTCCAAGCACATGTCCCCACAGTTCATTGCATGGACCTTGCTCACTCTCTGGGTGTTCAATATGTTCTTCAATGTCCGCATCTTGGTCTCCAAGGGAGGCCCCTCCAATGACACAGCAGCTTTCAGTTTTGTCTATGAATCCTGCACTGTCGCCCCCACGGGTCACCACTTCGGGACCTTCTTCTCCCTGATGGGATTACTCTGGGACATCTTCCTCATGGGGCTCATGGCCCTCTCCAGTGGGTATATGGTGGCTCTCCTGTGCAGGCATAAGAGGCAGTGCCAGCACCTCCACAGCACCAGCCTGTCCCCAAGAGCCTCCCCAGAACTGAGGGCCACCAGGACAATCCTGCTGCTCATGGGACTCTTTGTGCTCATGTATTTTGTGGACTGTGTGTTCTCCTCTTCGGGACAGATGCACAGGGAGGATCCCACTTGCCTGGGGGTCCAGATGCTGGCGGGCAATGGCTATGCCACCCTCAGTGCCTTAATACTCATCTGTGCTGATCAACCAACACTCAGGTTCTTCCAGTGCACATTAGAAAAGGAAAGGAAGTATTTATGCCGGGCTGGGCAACCCGTCATTTTGTCGTCCCACATCATTTATTTCTAAATGTCCACAAACGTTTTTATGTTTAAAAAAAAAAAAAACAGAATGACGTTGATAGAGGTGTAACCTGAACATTTGCTCTTTGTGAAGATGCTAAATCAACCCGGGGAGAATTGTCATCCCAGCAACATGGGAGGCTGAGGTGGGAGGATCACAAGTTCAAGGCCAGCCTCAGCACCTAATTGAGAAGTAAACAATGTAGCAAGACCCTCTATGAAAATAAAATATGGAAACAGCTGGGTTGTGGCTCAGTCTTTAAGTGCCTCTGGGTTAAATTCCTAGTACCGAAAAGAAATGCTGGATCCTAAATGAGCTGTTTTGTTACTGTGCCTGCTCAACACAGATACCTTGCACTGTCCAAGTAACACTGCAGATTCTGTCATCAAAATCATACCTGTATTCTCCATGTATTTTTTCAACTGCATTTTGTGTTTTAATTTTGGTCAATATTGTTTTATTTTCATCTGAATGATAAACCCAACGTGAGGGTAGAAAAGGAAGAAGTAGCCAATATTAGCCTGGCTTCTACATAAGGATTCAAATTTATAAAGCATGTCACAATAAAAAAAGAATAAGTAACAGGTACTATCTGTGCACGCACATTTTACGCATATATTCACCATTAATTACCATAGTCATGTTGAGAGGACAGGGTCTCACTGAGTTGCTTCGGGCCTTGCTAAGAGGCTGAGGCTGGCTTTGAACCCATGATCATCCTGCCTCAGCCTCCCATGCTGCTGGGATTACAGGTGTTGGCCACCATGCCCACCAATGACCTTTAGTTTAAGTGGCACTCAGGAGTCACAGCAAAAGCTACAGAGAACCCGGAGCTAAAATGCCGACCCCAGTCCTGCATCCTTCCATCGCTAAAGTCCAGGGGGATGGCAGGTTTTAACCTGTGGTGACATGACCTTAACTCAACAAGTCCGGCTGCTGGATTGAACCCAAGGTCAATGTGAAAGCGGTTCAGTGGCAGCATTTGTCACCCCCTGGAGGACAGTGCAATACACCACCTTCCTCCACCTAGCATGTGAAGACTCTAGCTGCATTTCTGGGGGTGCTGTGGGGGCCTCCAGTGGTCACTGGTCCCCAAGAACAAGGAGGCTGCCATTCCTCCTGACTCTCAAAATGTCCACTCTAACCAGAGGAAGAATGTCCAACATGGGGGGACCTCCCTCCATCTTTCAAGTTACCAATCCTGTGCCAGAAGATACTCAGATATTGTTTTCTGCTTCTTAGGAGGAAATCTTGCTCTGTTGCAGAGGCTGGTCTTGAACCCCTGAGCTCCAGTGATCCTCCTGCCTCAGCCTCCTGAGTAGATGGCCCCACAGCTGGACCTGCTAGGCCCAGCTCAAACACTGCAGCAGATTCAAAGTCCTGCTGAGCCTACGGTATTGCCTGTCCCTCCATCACACCACGGGCTGTGACCCTGCACCCTTGGGGCACTGAAGAGTTCTTTCCTGGGCTGGGGATCTACCTCAGTTGGTAGGGTGCTTGCTTTGCAGGCACAAGGCCCTGGGTTCAATCCCCAGCAACACAAACACAGCTCTTTACTTTTTAGCAATTGGGATAGCCATTCTGGTGATTAGGGGCACTTGGTAAGGTCCTTCCATCTCAGTTGAAGCATGTCTTAATTACAGGTCTTGATTAAATCCACGATGCCACCCTGCACGGGATGGATTGTGAACTTGAAGGGAGGCATCTGAGCCTGAGTTCATAATGAACACACCAGCAAACAGACAATCTAGAAACATCCACAGATCAAGTCTGCCCCTGCAGGAGGTCAAAAAGTTTGTAGGTGTCAAATGGACTCAGAATAGATTGTGACTCTGAGGGAACTTTTTGTGATGTCCATCAGGCACACCCATAGGAAAGCCCTTCCTTCACCATCTCCCAGGGCCACTTACTCTTGGATGGACTGACACAAATGTACATCTCAAGTCACAGAAAAGAGCTATCATCTGATCCCATAAATGCCCATGTCTGGCTGTGTTTGGTTGGACTCTCCTGCCAGGCGTCTGAGACCAAGTTGGACCATTTTCCTATCTAATCTGAGATATGTGGGATATCACTCTTGGTAACCTGCGAGAACCTCTTGGCCCCTTTTGCTGTTTCTCTATGAGTTGGCCCATGTGACAGGATGCATCAGAGTCTTGCTGAACAACTGTTCCTTCTCTTCATGTATCCAAAAATATTTCCCTGTCCACTCAGTGACCCTCCTCTGTGCAGAATGTGCTCTGGCTGGATTCCTGTTTTCTGAGGTCCTTTCAATCCCTCTGAACACGCTTTTGCATGCCTCACACCAGTGCTTAGGGACCTGAGAGGGACACCATATCTCCCTGGATCCTGGCTGACCTCAGAGAGCCAGGGCCCAAATATTGGCTTCTTTTTCCTTGACCCTTTTACTTACTTAACTTTGGTCTCCAGGATTTGGTTTTAAACATCAAGCAAGTCAGTTTCTCCAGTCTTGAAGTGGGAGTACTTGGTTTTCATTTCAGTGCATATCATTTTATAGTGACCCCTTCAACTTAATTGGGGTCATTGTTAATACTGAAAGTGGGTTGTATCTTCTATCTAAAGGCTAATTGTCTCAACTGAACTCAGGTGTTCTTTTAGATGTAGTGTTTCTGCAAAAACACCAAACAGGCAACAGCTACAAAGTTTTACAAAGAAAATACAGAATGAAATTAAGAAGAGTAAAACTGTGTTCATTTGGTATAGTAGCTATGCACCAAAAATGCATTTTATCCAAATCTTTTATTAGTCCCATATTATATCTCTGGTTCTTTTTTTTTTACATGACAGGAATCTTTACAATAAAAAAAATGTATCTTGGGAATGTAACATTAATTGTGCTTAATTCTGGCCTACTTTGGAGACACCCTGACTTGGTGCAAGGTGAGAGGCAGAGCATTATCTCAGGGGAGGTTTGGTCCATGGCCAATTTTAGGTAAAATGCTTTATTTCTGCAGCTGATCTTTGCCTTAAAACATCTTAAGTGGCAGCCTTAAGCCATTTTCACCTTGAAGGAGCCTGCCTGACCCCCACATTGGAAAAACAAATCCCTGATGATTTTGCAGGATCTGGTGTACTCTCCTCTGAGCCCATCAATGTCCACCAGGTGAAGAGGCTTTTCCAGTGAATGTGAGGTTGAAACCATTGCATGGCCATTTTACACTAAGTACCCACGGGTGTGTGTGTGCCTGTTTATTTGGCATTTGCTGGCATCAGAATCCCCAGGAGAAGGCCTTCTTCACATCCACAGGGCTCCCCCCTCACCCAGTTCAGATGCAGCCCACCTGGAATGTTACCTGAACATGTGTATTTCTAACCAGTGTCCAGGAGATGGTGAGGGCCTTCCTTAGAGCCCATGGGAGGCAGGAGTGAGGTCGAGTGGGTCTCTGGCCACCTGACTTTGGAATCCCAGGCAAGAGTTTTGCTCTATGTGACTGCCACACTCCCAGCTGGTGGGATGAGAAGTTTGGACATGTCTAATGCCTTGTCCCAGGGAAAGAGTCAGCCCTGAGTCCCTTTATGCCATAAGGAGTCTTGACCCTGGTGCCTCCTGTGTGAAACCTCACGTGCACCCATGAAGCATCTGGGGGATCACAGTGGCAGGCTTCACTCCTGCTTTGGGGATGCAAACTGGCAGCAGAAGACAGGCAGGCAACCACCAGCCTCATCCCCCATCTCTACCAGGTGACCTTGAGCAGGGAACTCTTCTGCAAGTTCATTCTGGTGTGGAAGGGTCACTGAGAAGTCAGTTGGAAGCACTGTTGCTCCTCTGTCAGGCTTAGCGAGTGGAGGTGGGCAGAGCCGAAGTGCTGGACAGAGCGGTCCCACTGAGGCCAACCCTTAGGAGCAGTGGACAGGGCGGGGCCTAGGGAGGGAGTGGTCAGAGGTCACTGTGGACCCAGTGGGGAGCATGTGTTGGGCTCCTGCCGCCCAAGATGTGACCCCAGAGTCTGCTCCGCTGGCCGCAGTTCCCCTGTCACACGGGAGGCCGTGGAGGGAGGCCCAGGACCCTCGGCACAGCCTCCTTCGTCCCTCCTCAGTGTCTAGGTGGGTTGGGGTCCAGGGGTCTCTGGGAGGGTCCTGGGATGTCGCCTTGGAGACTTGGTTTCTGGGCGTGACTGAGACCCCTCCTGGTGCCTGCGGTGTAGATGGCGTGACCTTGAGGCCGAGAGGGTGGCGTGTGGCACGGCTGTCACCGCTGGTCCTGGGGTGGCTCTCGGTGTCCCCCGCACTGACTGGGGCAGGGCCTCCTGGCCATGGGCAGGGGGAGAAGCGCGGATCAGGAGCGACCTTGACCCCGCCCAGGCGACCTTGGGGACTCGCTGCAGCAGGATGCGTGGGACACCGCCTCTCAGGCTGGACAGAGGCCAGTCCAGCCCCGGGATCTCTAAGGGATGGTTTGGCAGTGGCTGGGCAGGGACCAGGGATGACAGCGAAGTCATGAAGACACACAGCTAACATATAACATGGTGGCATGACCAGGTGACAGGGGGACAAATGTGGTTGGACCTGGTATATTTATTTACAATTAAGTACATATTCTATACATGTATGTGTTATATACACATATTCACAAGGTTGTGTGAATATATATATACAAACACATGTTTATAATTTTGTCTCAAAAAAGAAGCAGGGATTTGTGATAGAGTGGTGTATGGGAAGGGCCCAAAGACCAGAGACACTTCCCAAATCTTCATCTGGAGCAAGCTGGGGCATTGCTGACACCCCCCCCATCCTGGAAAATACTGCCATGAGACTGAGGGTGATCTGGGGTGAGCACGGAGACAGAGAGGTGCAGGGAGCCTTGCTGTTTGCCTGGGTCCCACCTCTATGCAATGACGTGGAGAAGAGGGCAAGTCTATGAAGGAGGCAAGGAGCAAGGGCATCCAGGAAGGGCCATGGAAATCTGGGAGATGGAACAACTCGGACTTCTGGGAAAGGTGAGGCCTCTTGTCCTGAGCCCACTCAGAAGTGAACTAGAGGGTGACAAGGAGGGAGCACTAGATTTGGTACCATGGAGGTTTCTGATGGTCTCAGTGGCCCCCTGTCCGCAGGTGGTGGGAACTGAAGACAAATGAGGCATTTTGGAGGAAGCCGGCCCAGGGAAGGGCAGAAGCTGGAGCTGGGTTTTCTGATTGTAGACAGTGTTACGTGGGGATGCCCAGGAAGGTGCTAACAGGGTAGGTCTCTGACCTGTGGGGAGGAGGCCATTCTGGAAAGTACATTATTCTGTTGTTGTTATTTAAAGCTTTCTCCAGGGGTTTCATAAACTGACTTCCAGACCACTCACATATAATTGAATCAAGCCTCTATTGAAGCGTACCGGTGGCACTGACCAGAACATAAAGCTGTGCCCCTGATCAGCCCCGGAAAATTGCAAGGGCGCTCCTTATAATCCTTAAAACCACAAAAGGTATGTTCAGGGGTCTAGCCAATGCAAGCAAGCAGGTTACAGAGGAGGGAGAGTGCAGTCATTTGGCGGGAAGCCTGACCAATCACAGTTAGCCCAGTCACCATAGTTACAGAAACAATGCCCCATTAGGTAGTTCCTTGTTCTTAAAGGTTTCTATATCAAAAGGAAAAGAACATCTTGCCCCAGTCATGACCCTTGTACTTGGCCTGGTTGTTCTACAGAATGGTGTCACAAAATAAAATGGAGTCACATTTGCTTTTACTATCACATGGTTTTAGTAGGTGTGATGTCAATCTTGCACATCATTGGGACTCAGTTTCTTTTCCATTCTCTGTCTAAGGGACCACACTGGGCTTGCAAGTCCATAAATCGGACCTCACCTACATTCTTGTGTATATGGTTTAGGAGGGTTTTTAAGAGGCAGGGTCCTACAGGAATCCCAATCAGGAGAAGGACTAGGGGCCCAACTATGGCTGAAATGATTTTAGTCAACCAAGAGGACCATGAGAATAAGTTTTGGAACCAATTGCCTGAAGTGTCTTGTGCTTTCTTTCCTTTAACCTGTTTCTCATTAGTACCAAACTGTCCTTGATTATCCCAGAGTGGTTTGCATAGAAACAACAAGTTTCTCCTAGGGCCATACAAAAGTCCTCCTTGTTTTAGAAAGAGACATTCTAGACATCATCTGTTTTGTAAGACTATTTCTGTCAGAGCGTCTAGGGAAACCTCTAGTTTGGAGACTGACCTTTCGAATTCTCCTAAATCTATATCTATCTGAGGCTGAGGGACTTAACATTTTTAGAGCCTGTGATCAGAGCTGAAGTTCCCAAAGCAGTAGATCCACCTATTTCCAAACCAGCCAGGAGGGGAACTCCAATGGGGGCAGCCTATCTGGGTTGATAAATCAGTGGGCCCTGGCCTTCTAGTAAGTCCAGGTGTTCCTTTCTTTTTACTCCATCAATATAGTAGGTTCCATAGTTCAGAGT
>NW_026693562.1:0-7610 GCF_021218885.2 Marmota monax
ATACATCAAACACTTCCAAGTTTGGTAGGCACACTTTACTTTTTCCCACATAGTCTCTGCAGGATTCACATAACATGACTCTTTACGTGGACAGCTGAGATGACTGGACCTCAGAATCCCAGGGTGCTTAAGAAGAAGCTATCATAAATGGTAGCTCAGACTTGCAACTTCAACCAGTCCGACATCAGAGTTCACACCAACATTTTCTTGTTTATATATTAGAAACATTAGGTCTGGTGAGAAATAAGTCAGAGTTAACATGGTGCAGATATGAAGTAACTCCGTGCAGGTCTAATCTGTGGACACTCATGTTTGGGAGGGTCTCGCTTCCAGTTTCTTGCAATCAACCCCCCTGAAATTTGGCCCAATTTGTAGACCTCCTATTATGTACCTGACAGACAAGATCAGGAAAAGGCAAATTAAGTAAGCTTCTGTCTTGCCCCAGACAACCTCAGCCATGAAGTATTAGGAAGGAAGTATTTTCTAAGATAGATGGCACTTCTTTTGATCCATGATTTTTTTTAAATCACTGGTTCTTCTTATTTTTCACTTTGAGACAGGTTCTCAGGAAGTTGCTTAATTCCTTGTGAACTTGGTGACATCAGCATTGAACTTGCCATTGTCCCATCTCAGCTTCCCGAGCCACTGGGATTACATGAGTGCACCATGGCAATTGGCTGACAATTCTTAATGTACAAGAAAACTGAAGTATCAATATGTATGCCACTGTGGAGTTCCCAGTGAGTTTGGAAGGTGTTGAGATAAGGCAGTGTGTGGAGATGCATTCTCCAGGGTGTGAATAGAACATAGTTTTTTTTTTTGTGTGTGTGTGTGTGTGTGTGTTTAATTTTGTGTTGGGGGCTGCTTGGTGGGTAAGTGCACCAGCACCAAGTTACACCTGGTCCTTTTGACTCTGTATTTTGAAACAGGGTCTCACTAAGACACCCAGACTGGCTTCACCCTTGTGATCCTCCTGCCTCAGCGTCTTGGGTCACTGGGATTTCAGGCAGAGACCACTGTGCCTGGGGCTGGAACTGTGTTTTCATGTGGAATAAAAATACAGTTGGATGAATTTCTTCTAAGAGCCATAGCCAAGTAATATGAAGCATGGCATTTTTGGTTGAAAGGTGAGTCCAGCAAGCCATTGAGATGATATGATTATGTTAAGATCTGCATTCATATGGATATTGGACTCCTGCTGTCCACCTCTGCCTGCTACAGGACTCCTGGAGAGTTCCCATTGGTTGGGGAAGTGCAGTAGGAGCGAATTTCAGAGGAGAGACTTCCTGTTGGGGTCCAGGAAAATGCTGCATGGGTCCATTGGCAATCTTCCCATTGGCAATCTTCCCAGGAGCGTACAGGGCATTGGCGGCAGTTTCAAAAATAAAGTTTGTTCCTCCTTGAGTGGCTCGTGATTTTGTGCCCAGCCAGACTGTGGCAAATTTCCTTTTTTTGCCCTCATGGCAGTGGTGTTCATTTGAGATTGAGGAAGGAGGTCAGATTTGCAAAAAAAAAAAAAAAAAAAAAAAAAAAAAAAAATTTTCTTTGTGTTACTCTGGTCACAATATTTTTTTTTCCCCCATAAGATGAACAAAGCCAAAAGACTGTACAGTAATATTCACATAAGAAACACCGTGTACACTGTGACTGATGTTGGGATCATGGCCAACACCCTTCTTCTTCTCATCCACATCCCCTTGCACATTACTGGGCACAGACCTAAGCCCACTGACCTGCCCATTGGTCTCCTGGCCCTGATCCACCTGGTGATCCTGCTCATCAATGGCTTCATAGCTTCTGACATTTTTATACCTCAGGGGGGGCAGGTGGGATGACCTGATGTGTAAATTGCTCATCTACCTGTACAGGTTGATGAGGGGCTTCTCCATCTGTGCCACCTGCCTGCTGAGTGTCCTCCAGGCCATCACTCTCAGCCCCAGGAGTTCCTGCTTGGCAGAGTTCAAACATAAATCCTCATGTTACAACCTGTGTTTCCTTCTCTTCCTGTGGGTCATCTACTCATCTTTCAGTAGCCACCTCTTCATCTCCATTGCTGCTACCCCCAACTGGACCTCAGACAACTTTATGTATGTCACAGAATCCTGCTCCTTCATTCCCATGACCTTCTTCCTCCGGCACAGCTTGTCCACCCTGATGACCTTCAGGGAATTCTCCTTTATAGGAATAATGGCCCTCTCCAATGGCTCTCCTGTGCAGGCACAAGGGGCAGTCCCAGCATCTCCACAGCACCAGCCTGTCTCCAGTGTCATCCCCAGAACTGCGGGCCACCCAGACAATCCTGCTGTTCATGAGTTGCTTCGTGGTCATGTCCATCTTGGACAGCATTGTCTCCTATGCAAGAATCACACTGAGGGATGATCCAATATTTTAGTGTATCCAGATCCTCGTGACCCATAGCTATGCCTCATTCAGCCCTTTGGTGTTTATTTGTACTGGAAAACGTATTATTGGTATTTTAAGACACATGTGGGATAAAACAGTAAACATTTCAGTAGCCAGTGGTGGATAAGTTCTGTTAAGGTGAAAAACTGTGCTGAATTTGGAGTGATTTATCATGACAGAGCGTGTAGAGTCTTTGGTTTAAATGCAATGCAAAGTGTCACTTCCTCTGTTAAACTGTACACTTGGACATAATGTGGATTACATGTACATCAAAGAAAGCCAAACCATGTGCCTCTCCAATATATCATGGGGATGTCATGGTTCTCACTGGATCCTTAATAGGGGCCTGTGAGTTGGATGTCACTTGTCATAACCTGGGTTATTCCAAATTATTTTTAGATACACAAGAGTTCCAATGGTTCTCAAATATTGCATTGTCTCCATTATCTGTATTTTTACAAACTACATTTGTAAACATATTCTACCATGAAATATCACATGATCCAGCACACACAGAATACACACTCACAGGTGCACACACACACATTCTACATGCAAGGAGTCAAACAGTCATTTCCACATCACTGCCCCCAAAACTATGCTTTAAATAGTCAAACATAGAAACAACTCAACACCTACAACCATAAATATGTAAACAATACACAATGGCCTTAAAATGGAAGAATATTCTGGAACATGGGGCTGCACAGCTGAGTCCTCAAGTTACTCTACTCAGTGAAGACGGTTTAGTTGCAAAGAACAATCATTGTATAAATGTACTTAAAGAAGTTGGGAGTTGGAGTGGGCAGAGTGACAGAGCAGTAACACAAGGGCTTCCCAGAGACCAAGAGAGGGGACAGTGGGGCGCTGTCCGTTGGTACATGGAGAACCTCTATTCAGTTAGGAAGTGAGTGCTGTCGTGGGTGGTGGTGACTGTTGTGCAATAATGTGAATAGATTCAAGGCCACTTGACTGTATGCTGAAAAATGATCAGAATGTTTATGTTTTATATATATATATATATAATCCTCATAAAAATGTTTTTAATTATCAACTCAGTTATGCAAAATATTCTTTCTGAAACTATAAAGTAAGGGATAAGACTGTAAACGTGCCCAGGGTCATTTGGTGAGCTTTGAAACATCAGAGCTGATTTGTCCCAGTGATGTGAAGATTGGTTTTGAAAAACTCACTTGTGAATCTCAGCCTCTCCCAGGAGAGGTGTTCTCCATGCAGATACTGATAGGCGCCACTCTGGGCTGCTCAGCCTTCCAAAGACTTTCAGCATTGCAGTGGGTAGCTCCCATGTTGAGGCTTCCTGGGTGAGAGGTGCACACTGTCAAAACACCAGGTTTGGACAGTAAATCACATGTGGGAGTTTACCAATCATGACAGTAGTGCTGCAAAAATTATGCACTTGTCACATATTCTATTTAATTAAAAAAAATATATAAAATACTCTCAAATCAAATGTCTTTATAAAAATGTAAGTAGTAAAGGAAGCAAAGAATATGAGACTAAACATTTTAAAAATCAGAAAAGGAGCATAGAAAAGAGGAGAAAATGGGACCAAAGGATTACAGGACAGAACAAAGTGGCTGATTAAGTTATTATGAATAGCTGTTAAATCTGAATCAATGAAACTCCTGAATCAATTGATATTGGGCGGCTGAGATCAAAATAACAGCAACACAATCTTAAGACTGCACATCAAGGTGTAGCTGTAAACCAGGACAAAAGGACCAAAGAGACATGCAGAACATCCCACCAAGGGCAGAATACACTACTCTGATGTACTCAGAGCAGTGCTCACAAGAGGACTCACACCAGGTCTCGATCTTAAGGACACTGATATCCTATCAAGTATATTAACAAGCACCATAGAGTGAAGATAAAATTAAAGACTGAAAACAGTCAATCCCAACTATGTGGAAATTAAACAACACTGTTTAACCAGTCACGCATGGAGAACTCACAAGTAGAATCAGAAATTTCCTTGAGGAAAAAAACGAGGATCAAAGTACCACCTACTAGAACTTGGGGGTGCATCAGGAAGATGTCGCAGAGACGTGAAGCAACACGTTTCTATTCACAACCAGATTGAAAAAGAAAACCCTAGACACACACAACCTCGGAAGACTGAGTTTGGAAACTGGAACAAAGCAACTATTGATGGAGAAGAGTGAACCAGTAACACAAGACACCCCACCCCTCCAAAAAGGAGCCCAGAGACACGGGACTTCATGATGGAAGGCTACGCATTAAACAACTAGCTCCAAAACATCTTGATCTCCTCCAAATTCAACATGTTGAAAGCATCATCCATGGTGAAAGCCTGGGATTTATCCATGGGACACAGGTGGCTCAGTACATGCGGATCAATTATAGGGACATGCAATAGCATACAAATTCAAAGGAAGGAGAGACACTGTCTCATGAGTGATATGTTCACATATGTATAAACACTAAAGATCCCACAGAATTTCTTTCAGGATTCTGACAGTCATTCAGCAGAACACAAACATAACATCTCAAGAATTCTGCTTGTTTCTTTACAATTGCCACAAAATATGTGAAAAGAAAATTCAGAGATCAATCCCCACATTAAACCATTATAAAGAGCAAAATACTGAGGCATGAACTTTACCAGGGAAAGAAAACAATTGTACCCTGAAAACTATAGTGATGCAAGAAATTAAAGCAAACATGAATTAGAGGAACCACGCATCGTATTCATGATGCGAGGAATCAATATCAAAATATCAGAGTTATGTACAGATCAGATGCTTCTCAATGACTTCTCAGTGACACTTCCACCCCAGAAGGAACTTGGAGAGGAGTCCCCGGCTACAGGTCTCCAGATAGTGATGGGGGATGAGGCTGGTGGGAACCTGCCTGTCTTCTGCTGCCAGTTTGCATCCCCAAAGCAGGAATGAAGCCTGCCACTGTGGTCCCCCAGGTGCTTCCTGGGTGCACCTGAAGTTTCACACAGGAAGCACCAGGGTCTAGACTCCTTATGGCATTACTGGACTCAGGTATGATCCTTGCTCTGTGATAGAACATTTGGACAGAATCTGGGCATGCTGGCCCTGAACAATAACCTTGGTAGCAGGGGAGGTTAAGGCAGGAGGATCCCAAGATCAAAGCCATACCTCATCATTGTAGGAAGGTAATGTTGCAGGTAAATGGATGGCGTTGGAGAAGATAATGCTAAGTGTAAGTTATCCAATCCCCCAAATACATGCCAAATGTTTTCTCTGATATAAGGAGGCTGACTCATAGTGGGGTAGGGAGGGGGAACATGGGAGGAATAGAGGAACTCTAGATAGGGCAGAGGGGTGGGAGGGGAAGGGAGAGGGCAGGGGGTTAGCAAGGATGGTGGAATGTGATGGACATCATTATCCAAAGTACATGTATGAAGACACGAATTGGTGTCTTTATATACAGTTATGGAAAATTGTGCTCTATATGTGTATAAGAATTGTAATGCATTTCACTGTCATATATTTAAAAAATAAAAATATTTTTAGTTGTCTATGGACCTTTTTAAAATTTATTTATATTCACTGCTGAGAATTGAACCCAGTGCCTCACACATGCTAGGCAAATGCTCTACCACTGAGCCACAACCCCAGCACCATAATTTTCTTTTTTTTTTTTATTTTGACTGAGTAATATTCCATGGTGAACATATACCACATTTTCTTTATCCATTCATCTGTTGGAGGGCAGTTTGGTTGGTTCCATAGCTTAGATTTTGTGAATTGAGCCACTGTAAACATGCATGTGGCTGCCTTAATATATTACAGTGGATTTTTAAAAAATATTTCAAAATTGTAGTTGGACACAATAACTTTATTTTTTTATATTTATGTGGTGCTGAGGATCAAACCCAGTGCCTCGCATATACTAGGCAAGCACTCCACCACTAAGCCACAAACCCAGCTCCCTATACTATGTGGATTTTAAGTCCTTTGGGTATATACTGAGGAGTGGGATAACTGATTCAAATGATGGGTCCATTCCACGTTTTCTGAAGAATCTCCATATAGCTCTCTGTATTAGTTGCAAAAATTGAAAAAACCCACCAGCAATGTATTCATGAAATTTTCCCTCTGCATCTTTGCTAGCATTGATAATAACCATTCTGACTGGATTGAGGGGAATCTCCGTGTAGTTTTAATGTGCATTTCTCTAATTGCTACAGATGTTGATCATCTTTCCATGTTTGCTGACCATTGGTATTTCTTTTCCTGTGAAGTGCCTTTTCAGTTAACTTGCTCATGTTTTTGGTGTCAAATAGATGATTTCTTTGCATATCCTGGAGATGAATGTGTCTATTTTTTTTTTAATTTTTTATTGTTGGCTGTTCAAAACATTACATAGTTCTTGATATATCATATTTCACACTTTGATTCAAGTGGGTTATGAGCTCCCATTTTTACCACATATACAGATTGCAGAATTACATCAGTTACACATCCATTGATTTACATATTGCCATACTAGTGTCTGTTGTGTTCTGCTGCCTTTCCTATCCTCTATTATCCCCCCTCCCCTCCCCTCCCCTCTTCTCTCTCTGCCCCCTCTACTGGCATTCATTTGTCCCCCTTGTATTATTTTTCCCTTTCCCCTCACTTCCTCTTGTATGTACTTTTGTATAACTCTGAGGGTCTCCTTCCATTTCCATGCAATTTCCCTTCTCTCTCCCTTTCCCTCCCACCTCTCATCCCTGTTTAATGTTAATCTTCTTCTCATGCTCTTCGACCCTACTCTGTTCTTAGTTACTATCCTTAAATCAAAGAAGACATTTGGCATTTGTTTTTTAGGGATTGGCTAGCTTCACTTAGCATAATCTGCTCTAATGCCATCCATTTCCCTGTAAATTCTATGATTTTGTCATTTTTTAATGCAGAGTAATACTCCATTGTGTATAAATGCCACATTTTTTTTATCCATTCATCTATTGAAGGGCATCTAGGTTGGTTCCACAGTCTTGCTATTGTGAATTGTGCTGCTATGAACATCGATGTAGCAGTGTCCCTGTAGCATGCTCCTTTTAGGTCTTTAGGGAATAGACCGAGAAGGGGAATAGCTGGGTCAAATGGTGGCTCCATTCCCAGCTTTCCAAGAAATCTCCATACTGCTTTCCAAATTGGCTGCATGGCAAAGGCATTCTCCCATCGTGTCGGCTCTCTCTTTACATT
>NW_026693563.1:0-3143 GCF_021218885.2 Marmota monax
ATTCTTGTTCCTTTTGGCTAATGACACCTCGTCAGCGATGCTGGATTGTTCTAATGTTACCTGTCTCTTATCTGAGTGTTGGAATGGTTCTTGGACTGTAGCAGTGGTTATGAAAATTCCAACTTTTGTCCCAATCCCAGTCACTGAGGACCCAGATAAATTCCCCATTGTTGAGGTACTTAGAGTCCGCAGGGATTTTGGAATTATGGCAGCTATAGTGACAGCTGTGGCAGTGTCTGCTGCTGCAGTGGTTACAGCCAGAGTGGCCATGGCCAGTCAAGTACAAACTGCTGCCACCATTAATCAAGTTGTTCAACAAACTTCCACCATACTTGAATCCCAAAATACAATTAATCAACATATTTTGTCAGGGATTTTAGCTGCCAACCAAAGAATAGATTTACTCCAAGCTCAGGTAGAAGAATTGGCTGACTTGGTGCTTTTGGGTTGTGTTGACCAACGTGCACATTTATGCATAACCTCTGTCAGATTTAATGATTCCAGGAATGCCTCCCACATCATTGGCGAATATTTGGCCAGAAATTGGTCCATGGCAGCGGAAGACATGATCCAGTCTCAACTAACCCAGATAGCTGTCTTGAACAGTACTCGTGTCGATCCTGTGACTTTGGGTCAATTCACCGATTGGATATCTTCTGCTTTTTCCTTCTTCAAAGAGTGGGTGGTGTAGGCATTTTTGGTGCAATGTGTTGCTTCGGTATGTTCCTCTGTTTGTGGTTTCTCTGTCGCCTTAAGGCCCGCAGTGCTCACGATAAGGCTATGATCATACAAGCTCTTGCAGCTTTAGAAAATGGCAACTCACCTCAAGTCTGGCTTGCGCATCTTAAACAGTAAACCTTTGACATGGTCGTTACACCCCAAGTTATTATAACATTGCACTGGGATCGACATGACTTTCCTTGTTATTCTCTTAGTGTTGGAAATCCCTTGCACTCTGCCGGTCTTACTGCCATTGCACGCAGATGGGTTTCCACACTAGTGCTTTTCTATCGCATTAAAGTCCGTGCCTTTCTTTCAGGGTGCTGTCAACTTGTTTGTCGTTATAAACAGCCACAGTTCAGCCTCAGCTATCCCCCTTCATCCACCATCGTCACGATACAGGATGCGAGGCAAGGCACTGCACTTGAGTGATCCTTGACGTGGACCTCAAGGAGAGCATGTCCTATTGCATGCGGGTTAGACGCGTCCACGCCCCGCCCCACGAAAAAAGGCGTCGGCTGATATGGCCTCAGATCTGGGGAAGGGCCCTCCTTAGGACTGAGCCATACTATGCAGCCACTTCTGCACAGTGGGATAGGACCTCTACTCTCGCCTGTATTGTTTTAAGAAAACAGAAAGGGGGAACTGTGGTGAGCCGCTTCTGCCGTTTCTGCAGACTATGGTCACCATTACAAGATGGCGCTGGCTCCGCTGTGGTCTGTGACAAACAACTCCTTATTTGGGAGAGTTGGCGCGTGGTTTTTCACCACCCTATGAGAAAGCTCCATGTGGCAGCTTCGCATTGGGGCTTGAGATGCTTTATTAAGGCTGGGAGGGGCATCCGAGAGGAAGAAGAAGAAATATCAAGGGCCTGAATAAACTGCTGAAAGAAGATTCCTGAGTTGCGTCTTCCTTTCGGGCAAGGGGTCACGACACCTGTCCATGATGCTGTGCCTGAGCACTGAGAGGTCTGGGGAGGGGGTGTCAAGGGACCCACATATTTTGAAGCAGGCAATCTTGGGGTTCGGGATGTTGAAGCTGATGATGATGGTGAGGAGGAGTTGATTGATCTTCCTTTTATTCTAAGGCACTGAACATCTGCTTCTTCTCCCCAGAAAAAACGATGGCCCAAAGCAGCACACTTTACATTTTTCTTGCTATAAGAAATGCCTTTTGTCTCCAAATTGTCATCGGGATCACAGCCAACATCTTCCTGCTCCTCTTCCACGTCCTCACATTCCTTCTACAGCACAGGACCAGGCCCACGGATATGGCCATTGCTCACCTGGCCCTGATTCACCTGCTGATGCTCATAACCAGGGCACACCTGGACTTAGGCATTTTGGGGGTTCAGGAATTTTGGGATGACTTCACATGTAAAGCCATCATCTACCTGTACAGGCTGATGAGGAGCCTGTCAGTCAGCACCACCTGCCTGCTGAGTGTCCTGCAGTCCACCACCCTCAGCCACAGAAGGTCCTTTCTGGCCAAGTGCAAGCACATGTCCCCACAGTGCATTGCATGGACCTTGCTCACTCTCTGGGTGTTCAATGTGTTCTTCAATGTCCGCATCTTGGTCTCCATGGGAGGCCCCTCCAATGACACAGCACCTTTTAGTTTTGTCTCTGAATCCTGCACTGTCACCGCAACGGGTCACCACTTCAGGACCTTCTTCTCCCTGATGGGATTACTCCAGGACATCTTCCTCATGGGGCTCATGGCCCTCTCCAGTGGGTATATGGTGGCTCTCCTGTGCAGGCATAAGAGGCAGTGCCAGCACCTCCACAGCACCAGCCTGTCCCCGAGAGCCTCCCCAGAACTGAGGGCCACCAGGACCTTCCTGCTGCTCATGGGACTCTTTGTGCTCATGTACTTTGTGGACTGTGTGTTCTCCTCGTCTTCGGGACAGATGCACAGGGAGGATCCCACTCGCCTGGGGGTCCAGATGCTGGAGGGCAATGGCTACACCACCCTCAGTGCCTTGATACTCATCTGTGATGATCAACCGACACTCAGGTTCTTCCAGTGCACATTAGAAAAGGAAAGGAAGTATTTATGCCGGGCTGGGCAACCCGTCATTTTGTCGTCCCACATCATTTATTTCTAAATGTCCACAAACGTTTTTATGTTGAAAAAAAAAAAAATCCCAGAATGACGTTGATGGAGGTGTAACCTGAACATTTGCTCTTTGTGAAGATGCTAAATCAACCCGGGGAGAATTGTCATCCCAGCAACATGGGAGGCTGAGGTGGGAGGATCACAAGTTCAAGGCCAGCCTCAGCACCTAATTGAGAAGTAAACAATGTAGCAAGACCCTGTATGAAAATAAAATATGGAAACAGCTGGGTTGTGGCTCAGTCTTTAAGTGCCTCTGGGTTAAATTTGTACCAAAAAGAAATGATGGATCCTAAATGGGCTGTTTT
>NW_026693564.1:0-24128 GCF_021218885.2 Marmota monax
TGTTGAGAGCCACAGCCGAAGGGGCCCAAGCAAACTTCCAGCTGCCAGCAAACTTCCAGCTGCCGGCTGATGATTGGCTCACAGCGGCCCCAGCAACATCTAGCTGATTGGCTCCTCTGCGGTGATGCTCATTGGGCTGTTTCTCTGACCTTTCAGACCACGGAGCTGCTCATTGGGGGACTTTTTTGGCTCAGCCCACACGACCCAGCCAATCGGCCTCAAGAGCAGGAGCATTGTGGGAGGTGGAGAGAAGCTTGTGTGGGAGAGA
This sequence comes from Marmota monax, assembly GCF_021218885.2. Taxonomy (NCBI): domain Eukaryota; kingdom Metazoa; phylum Chordata; class Mammalia; order Rodentia; family Sciuridae; genus Marmota; species Marmota monax. The sequence continues at coordinate 269 of NW_026693564.1, forward strand.
GAGGCTTGTGGAAAGCCGGTGGTGGCAGTTGAGGCTCTGAGGGTTTTTCCTGAGAGGCTGTTTTGTTTGATGTGTGTGGTTCTAAAAATAAAGTTAGTTTATTTTGACAAGTGGCTCCTTATTGTGCCCAACCAGACTGCGGCATTTGGTGGCCCGTATGGGGAGCGACTGAGGGTAAGTGAAACTGCTCGCCCCTGAGGGCAGGGTGAGAGGATGGGTAGCCATTTTAAGATTCCTCTTTTATTTTGCTTCACTTTTGTTTTAAGTTGCCTCTCCCTGGAGATGAGTGAGATGGAAGAAAAACCGCTCACATCTGAGGAAAAACTATTTACGTCTGAGGAACAGATAGGGAGAAAGGGTGGATGCACATGTCAGGAGGATAGAAAGGCTATAATGACTTTTTGTTGTTCCCTTTTTATTTCATTCTGTCTCGGTTTTGTTTGGTGTCATCTTGTTGGGTTGTATTACAGTAGAAATACGGGATCAGAAATTAGTAAAAAACAAACTGAAAGAGTGTTAAGTAAATTGTTAGAGGAAGGAGGCATCTCAGTAAAATCAAGAACAGTCAGGGCATACGTTGATACAATACAAAAATGTAGCCCATGGCTTTTTAAGGAGGAGCTGTTAAATATATCACAATGGAACCATCATGGTGAAGATTTAAAAAGAATAGAAAAGAAAAGCCCAGGGACTCTGCCAGTTGGCACATTGCCATTGTGGACATTCGTATCTTGTTTGCTTAGTCCAAAGCCTTCAGTTCAGACAATGGTAGAGGAAGGAGAAGACATATGGATTCAAGTAAAAGAGAAGGTCTCTCAAGTTAGTCAGACAGAGGAAATGATTCAAGTAAAAGAGAAGGTCTCTCAAGTTAGTCAGACAGAGGAAAAGATTCAACTAAAAGAGAAGGCCTCTCAAGCTAGTAAGACAGAGAAAGAAAGTGTAAAACAGAAAAAGCCATCAGGGGGAAAGTTACAACAGGAGACTGCTACTAACACCTTTCTATCACCAGAGGGTGTAAGTGTCCAACCAACAGCACCACCTCTACAGGAGACTGCTACTAACACCTTTCTATCACCAGAGGACGTAATTGTCCAACTAACAAGGCCACCTCCATATGCTGGGAGGTCCCCAACCCCCGCAGTTGATAGTTGGGATCCTGAGACAAGATCTCAAATATTAACATGCCCTGTAGTTGAGGCAGGAGGGCAGCAATTTTACCATGTTTTAAATTTCAAAACAGTGAAGCAGCTAAAAGAGGCTGTAACAACCTATGGTCCTCAAGCACCCTTCACTGTAAGCATGGTCGAATCCATTAACAACTTGAACATGATGCAAGCAGATTGGGCTAATATGTGTAAAGCTGTGCTAAATGGAGGACAATACCTGTTATGGAAGGTTGCCAATGAGGAATTTTGCAAGGAGACGGCTAGGCGAAATGCAGCAGCTGGTTATCCTCAGAGAAATCTAGATATGTTGTTAGGAAAGGGACCTTATGAGGATCATCAGCAACAAATTGTATATGATCCAGGTGTATATGCACAAATTGCTGTAGATGCAATTAAGGCATGGAAGACTTTACAAGGACATGGAGGTTTACAAGGTCAATTATCTAAGGTAATACAAGGAGCTAATGAACCTTATGCTGAATTTGTAGATAGGCTTATTCAAACAGCTACCAGAGTTTTTGGGAATACAGAACAAGCAATGCCATTACTAAAACACCTGGCTTATGAGCAATCGAATCATTGGTGAAGAGATATCATTATACCATGGAAACATGAAGATTTAAACACATATATTAAATTATGTAGAGACATTAATGAACAAGAGCAAGTTGTGGCAGCTGCAGTAAAACAGGCTTTAGATGCCAGAGACATTAATGAACAAGGGCAAATTGTGGCAGCAGCAGTAAAACAGGCTTTAGATGCCAGGCCAAGAACATGCTACAATTGCGAACAAACAGGACATTTTAAAAAGAATTGCCCCATTGGAGGAGGGTTTAACAAAACTAGGTATCAAAGGAGTAGAATACCAGGTATTTGCCCACGATGCCGCAGAGGGAGACATTGGGCTAATGAATGCCGTTCTCAAACCACCATAGAGGGTACTCCATTTTCAAAAAACGAACAAGGACCAGGTGTTTATCCACGATATCGTGGAGAAAGGCATCAGGCTCCATTGACAAAAAATGGACAGGGGGGCCCAATGCTCCGGGGCCCAAAACCACAAATATACGGAGCACTGGAGGAACCCAGCAACCCCATCAGGGTAGTGCCCAGGACACATTGTCCATCAGATCCCTCTTCAGACAAACCAGAAGGAGCGCAGGGTTGGACATCTGCGCCTCTGCCAGAGCAGTACTAACTCCAGAGATGGGAGTTCAAATCTTTCCCACAGGGGTGAAAGGACCTCTTCCCAAAGGAACAGTAGGCTTATTATTGGGACGCAGCTCTTCTACTGTAAAAGGACTTATGATAAGTCCTGGGGTAATTGATCCCAATTATGAAGGTGAAATAAAAATTATAGCCAGTTCTCCAAAGGGTATATCAGTAATTTCACCAGGATATAGAATAGAACAGTTACTAATAATACCCAGCCTACATGATAAATTTTCCAGTCGTACTGTAGAAAGAGGTTCCAAGGGATTAGGCTCCACAGGTGTAGATTGGGCTATGCTTTCTTTAAATTTAGATTCTCGTCCCAGGCTAAAACTAAATATTCAAGGACATGAATTTAATGGGCTACTGGATACAGGTGCAGACCTTAGCATCATCTCTCGTCAAGAATGGCCAAAACATTGGCCATTACAACAAGACACTCAAACACTTCAAGGCCTAGGAGTGGCAACTAATCCCCATAGAAGTGCAATGGTATTAGATTGGAAGCATCCTGAAGGATATGAAGGAACTATACAGCCATATGTATTGGATCATCTTCCCGTAAATTTATGGGGACGAGATGTCCTAGATCAATTAGGTTTGACATTAACAAATAACATCAACCAAAATGCACCCACTATTATGACTAGACAAGGTTTTAGGAAAGGAAAAAGATTAGAAAAACAAGAACAAGGTATAGCAGCACCAATACAAATAGATCAAGGAACAGACAGACATGGGTTGGATTTTCAGAAAGAGCCACTGAGACAATAAAAATTTGTTGGAAATCAGAAAGACCAGTATGGGTTCCTCAGTGGCCCCTGACTAAAGAAAAGATACAAGCAGCCCATGACCTGGTCAAACAACAATTAGCAGAAGGACATATACAACCTTCTGTATCTCCCCATAATACTCCCATTTTTGTCATCCACAAGAAATCTGGTAAATGGAGATTATTGCAAGATTTAAGAGCTATTAATAATGAGATGGTTATTATGGGACCTGCTCAATCAGGGATTCCTCAGTTGTCTGCTTTGCCAAAAACCTGGTATGTTTTAGTTATAGATATTAAAGATTATTTTTTTTTTCAATTCCAATTCATCCTGAGGATAGTCCACGTTTTGCATTTACTATCCCTGCACTGAATCATGAAGGTCCTGATCAGAGATATGAATGGAAAGTACTCCCTCAAGGGATGGCTAACAGCCCAACTATGTGTCAAATTTATGTTAACACAGTAATCCAGCCACTTAGAAATCAAAATCCTGAACTACAAATATTTCACTATATGGATGATGTATTATTAGCACACAGAGATAAAAACACATTGCTGGAATGTTATGCCACACTTACAAACTTATTAAAAAATTATAATCTAGAGATAGCAATAGATAAAGCACAATTAAATTTTCCAATTAATTATTTAGGAGTTCTATTATCCTCAACCATGGTCCGTCGACCTAAAATTCAAATACGAGTAGATCAACTCAAATCACTTAATGACTTTCAAAAGTTATTAGGAGACATAAATTGGATAAGGCCTTAGTTAGGTATGCCAACAGGAGAGTTGGAACCTTTATTTGATATCCTAAAAGGTCCATCAGATCCAAATTCACCCCGAATGTTAACGCCTGAAGCAAGAAAGGCATTAAAAATCATTGAAACATATATGGAAAATATGCATTTGGATAGAATTGATATAAGTTTGCCTTTATTATTTATTGTACTACCAACAAAAAATATTCCTACAGGAGTATTTTGGCAAGAAGGTCCATTATTATGGATACATTTATCTTATTCTCCTAACACTATTCTTACTAGGTATCCTGAGGCTGTAGGACAATTAATACTCAAAGGAATAAAAGCAGCAAAGGGAGTGTTTGGAATTTCTCCCAATAAAATTATTACTCCATATACTATGAATCAAATTGATGAATTAGCTAATGAGTTAAATTCTTGGGCAATAATCATGTGCAAATCTAATGTTTCATTTGATAACCACTTACCATCTAATCCTTTATTGTCCTTTTGGTCATTGCATCCTGTAATTTTTCCAAAAATGACAAGAAAAACACCTATCATGAATGCTCCAAATATATTCACTGATGGATAAAATAATGGTACAGCAGCAATAGTTACACCTGATCAAACTTTTACATTTTTACTACCCAAACAATCAGCTCAAAAGGTAGAGCTTAATGCAGTTTTACAAGCTTTTGTGATGTTTAAAGATTCTGTATGTAATTTATTTTCCGATAGTCAGTATATAGTTAACGCTATAGTATCCCTTGAAGATGCTGGTAGGATTTCCCCTTCCTCTACTGTTTTCTCTTTGCTTTCCACTATACAAAGTTTAATCTGGGATAGAAAAGATCCATTCTTTATAGGACATATCAGGGCACATACAGGATTGCCTGGAGCCCTTAGTTTGGGCAATGATTTAGCAGATAAAACTACACATGACATACATATTTTCTCTACACAAGAAGAAGCTATAAATTTTCATAAAAAGTTCCATGTCAATGCTAATACTTTACAAAAGCATTTTAAAATAACTAAGGAAAAAGCTAGACAAATAATAAAACAATGTCAAAATTGTGTGACCTTTTTACCACAAGTTCCTTGGAGTCAATCCTAGAGGATTGATACCTAACCATATTTGGCAGACAGACATCACACACTTGCCAGAATTTGGAAAATTAAAATATTTGCATGTTACAGTTGATACTTCTTCTGGATTTTTGATGGGCTCCCTTCATGCCGGTGAAAAAACTAAAGATGTTATAGCTCATTGCTTACAAAATTTTGCCACTGTGGGTGTTCCAAAACAGTTAAAAAAGATAATGCCCCTGGTTATACTTCTACCTCTTTTAAACAATTTTGCTCAACATTTGGCATTACTCATATAACAGGAATCCCATACAATCCACAGGGACAAGGCATAGTTGAAAGAGCTCATCAAACTATTAAAATGTACTTATTAAAGCAAAAATATGGAATTGGGAAGGGGTATATATTCCCCAAAGATAAACTTAAAATAACCCTTTTTACTCTAAACTTTTAAAATTTGGATTCATCAGGACTTAGTGCTGCGGAAAGGCATATGTGTCCAAAAAACGTGCATAAGTCCAGGGTAATTTGGAAGGATATTCTAACAGGACAATGGAAAGGTCCTGACCCAGTAATTGTCTGGAGTCGGGGGTCTGTTTGTGTGTTTTCACAGGGAGAACAGCAGCCAATTTGGATTCCAGAGAGATTAACCAAGGTCCTGACCCAGTGATTGTCTGGCGTCGGGGGTCTGTTTATGTGTTTCCACAGGGAGAACAGCAGCTGATTTGGATTCCAGAAATATTAACTAAAGCGATTTCTACAGACCAAAAAGAAGATGATTTGGCTCAAATCCATAACAACTGATATCCAAAACTCCAGTTTGGCTATTCTTACATCTGCAACAGAACCAGGATGCTTTTTTTCAATATCTATTTTACTATTGCCCTTTGCCATATCATGAAGTTCTATTTTGTTTTTTGAGCTCACACAGACCTAGGTTAATGTTTTGCTGATCAGTTCTATTTTTTGACTATGGAGTTTTTAAACACTGCGATGGAGATTTCACCTGTAAAAAAGTTATAAGGCCTTTACTATAATGTTATGTGTTTTATGTATTATATTATGTTTTATGTTATATTGTGTTTTATGTTATATGTTTGAATGTACGTATGTCCATATATCATACATGATGAGCGCTCATGATAAAATGGATCCAAATATTTTTTTTCACGTGATTTATATGGTTTAATTTAAATTGGGTAAACAACTGTTGAGGATTGTTTTAATATGTAAACAAAAAAGAAGGTTAACAGATCTGTTTGTTTACTTTCACCTTTCCTTTTCATTATATTTAATAATTCTCTTAAAGATAATGTAAATTGTTAAGAAAATTGTTTTCTTTTAGTGCCTTCTGTAATGTTACATAATTTTTTCTTTAGCCATTATTGCCAGAATTCCTATCTTCATCCCACTGCCTGTGAAGACAATGTAAATTGTTAAGAAAATTGTTTTCTTTTAGTGCCTTCTGTAATGTTACATAATTTTTTCTTTAGCCATTATTGCCAGAATTCCTATCTTCATCCCAGTGCTGGTGAAGTCAAAGATAAAACCAATCTACAGCTTCTGCAATAGCCATCACTGAACTGCTTGCAGAACTTGCCTGGACACATTGTGAGCTCACCTGTATGCATTGTGAACTATCTGTTGGTGCAGCAACTTGTGGTAGTGTTGGGGTATTTTTGCTGATGATGTCATTGGTGGTACAATTTTTCCAAAAGGAGCCGTCAATTGGCTTGGTGTATCTTCCTCCCTTCTGCTTGTCATGATCGTCCAGCTAAAATTTGGGGGCCAACAGAGGTGAGGCAAAGAACCTCACCCCTCTGCTGGTACAAAGACCTCTCCACAGGTGTGGCTGTATACTGGACCAGTAGTCAGTGACGGGTAAGATCCAATTGCAATGGTACCAACCTAAGGACCATATGTACTATTGCACAACCTAAGGCAGGCACGGTCCCTAAGCCACATGCTTGTTGTTTAAACAGAGAGGGGGAGATGTTGAGAGCCACAGCCGAAGGGGCCCCAGCAAACTTCCAGCTGCCAGCTGATGATTGGCTCACAGCGGCCCCAGCAACATCTAGCTGATTGGCTCCTCTGCGGTGATGCTCATTGGGCTGTTTCCCTGCCCTTTCAGACCACAAAGCTGCTCATTGGGGGACTTTTTTGGCTCTGCCCATGTGACCCAGCCAATCGGCCTCAAGAGCAGGAGGATTGTGGGAGGTGGAGAGAAGCTTGTGTGGGAGAGAGAGGCTTGTGGAAAGCCGGTGGTGGCAGTTGAGGCTCTGAGGGTTTTTCCTGAGAGGCTGTTTTGTTTGGTGTGTGTGGTTCTAAAAATAAAGTTAGTTTATTTTGACAAGTGGCTCCTGATTGTGCCCAGCCAGACTGCGGCAAGAGTTATTGACAGTTTGGAGATTTAGGCAAGGAGTTCAAAATGGGACCCGGGAAGCACAATTTTTGGTGAACAGGGAGTTGTCCCAATTATAAGTTGGGTTGTGGAAGCAAGTGTCTCTTTCTGGGAGTTCACCCAGGGTGACCTTGGATGTAGTTTTCCAGGTACATCTTCCTGAGCCAGACATATTGTCGGACATCTATGTTGACCAAAATTTTTCTCTAATGTTAGGGACTCCTACTGCTGTAAGGGAAAAGATCGATGACTCTTCTTGCTTTGACCTGAGAGGGGGTGATGTGCAGTGGGCAAGCAGTTTGCAATCCCCTTTTTAGAAACTGAGTGGGTCAAGAAGAACATGGTAAAAGTCTGGTTCAGGAAGACCAGGATGTAAATTCACCTGGGTGGGCACCTCTATGAGAGAGACAACAAGACATGAGTATTGAAACAAGATTAATACAAAATAGCAGTTTTAGCATCTGGAACCTGTCCAGGAATATCATGAAAATTACAGAAATTAATAATTCTTTACCAGGATGTGGAAGACCTGAGAAATTGTCCCCATACCAAGGCCTATCAAAGCCTAATGAGGCCCTTTTTTAGGGAACATAAATCTTCAACATTGTCAGAATTATCAGGATTGTAGACACAACATTTAGTTACGTTAGTTAATGTCATCTGATTTTTATAAAAACACCTTTTTGGCATGACGTCTGTGTTCAGTAAAGATCTCTTTGTTACTTGGGGCCAGATAATCATATTACTAAACATTGATTACATCTACCTGTGAAGGAGGTTAGGAAGATCTGTAGGACTTAAACTGACTAAAAACTTCTGGCAGTGTTTATTGATAGTTACCAGGTATTTTTGCCTAAAAATCTCTCTTCTGTTGTCTCCAGCCTTATTTATTTTTTTTGGGGGGGTGCTAACACTAGTGTACACCTTAAGTTACATTAAAATAACTGTTGTTTCTTTTTAAATGCCTGGGAATGGCTGTGCTTTGGTTTTTAACTAGTTCTGATAGGTGGTGAAGACCAAGCTGGTCCAACTGACCTTGTTCCTGTCTATTGGTAAGCGTCAGCCAAGTTTCCTTGGAGGACACTCTGGGGGAACTTGTGAGCAGCATTTTAGCTCTGCTAGTGTCATCAGCATTAGGATGGGTCAAGGTCTTGCTGATCATGTGGCTCTCCTTGGAAGCATCAGGCATGTCTTCCTTTTTAATGACCCTCCTCTTTTGTCGCATGCACACTGATTGGCTTTCTGCTTTCCAGGGGTCTCATTAATCTCCCTTATTGGGAGGTCAGGTGGCCCAGAGTTACAAAGCTCTTCCCCCTTTCCTGGGTTCAGGCTGACTCAGAGGGCAAGAGCCAAATATTGATTTTCTTGGCCCCTTTATTTTAACGTAAATTTTTAATCCTTGGCCTTAAACATCCATCAAGTCAGTCTTATCAGTCTTAAACTAAGAATGCTGGGCTTTATTGTTAATGTTTATAACTTTACAGTTAATATTTTTTGTTTTTTAAATAGTACGTAACACAATACCTTTATCTTATCCATTGACTTATGTGATGTTGAGGACGGAACCCAGTGCCTCCCACATGCAGGGCAAGCATCCTACTGCTGAGCCACGACCCCAGCCCATGTTACAGTTAACTTAATCCCTTTTATTTCTTATCTGTCTACAGATGATGGCTCAATATCTCAAATTAATTTAGGTTGTGTGTTCATGAAGTATTACCTCTGTAAAACCTTAACAGTCAACAGTTATTGTTAGTTGGGGAGCAGGCTGAACAAATGTGAGCTTCGCTTGTTTGTCTGAAGCTGAACACTCGACCCCCACCTAACTGGTGCAATAGAAACCCACATCTGACCCCTGTCCTGTCTGCCTGAAGGTGGAAGATAACACTTTAGCAAATACTGTGTGACACAGTCACTGCACGCCACAAGGCAGCTTGCAGACCCAGAGAGCCCATTAGATTTGGCTATAAAAACTCTCTTGCCAGGTCTCTCTCTCTCTCTCTCTCTCTCTCTCTCTCTCTCTCTCTCTCTCTCTCTCTCTCTCCCCTCCCTCCCTCCCTCTGTTAATCAGGCACTGCCACAATAAAGGTCTCTTGGTAGCTTGGAGTGTCCTGGTCACTTTCAGTTATAATGAAAATACACAGTGACATTAACAATAGTAAGAACATAGTTAGCTTGTATACAATTTTAAACCTTGGCTGAGTTATAGCTTATATTTTCTATTTGATATCACAGTCATCTTTATTATAAAAATCAATTTTTTGAATATAAGTTTAAGCCAACCTAGGTCTGACCTACCTTGTAGGAAGGGGTCAGAGCTGTATCTCAGGTAAGGCAGGGCTTTTCACAGATCCTAGGCAAAGTGTTGTTGTTCTGAAGCTGATCTTGGTCTCCTTTTAAATATCATTTTATAAAGTTTACATATGTTGTTTCCAGACTCTGTATGAATGTCAGCTAGCACAGTATGACATACATCTGAGACATTAATTAAGGAAAGGCTGAGCACTCTTTGCTTTTATGTGGAAAAGTGGCAAAAATGTTTTGTAATATTAACCTTTAATATCTTTTAATATCTATTAATATATATTAACCTTTAATCTTTCATTATCTTTTAAGACACCTTTAAATTTTTATATCTTAGGGTAAAATGTAACATAAGATTTGGTTATGAAACATCAAATAATCGATTTTATTGGGGATTTATTTATATTATCCTTATAATTTTAAATTACCATTACAAACAATTTTAGTTTGGAGAACACCAGCTTGATAAAATGTTCCTTTAAACCTTTTACCTTAAAGACTTTTATACTTGAAAGGTATGAACACACTTAATCTGTAAAGAAGAGTAAAGTACCACATTTTTATTGATGTTTTTATATTAACCAAGGTTAGCTTTTAAACAAATCTAGACTCTGTAATGTAGGACAATACTTTAAAATAACAGTTGCTGTCTAGCCACAGATGTACAAACCTTAATTTTTCCAGGATTACTTGCTCTAGGGGATAAAACTTAACACAAAATGCAACTTATATTTTTAGAAGTTTTTGTTATTTGAACATATAAATATATCAGAACATTAATATTTGTCTTTAGGGAACAACCTTGAATAGATTTAACTATTTATGTTACATATATAACCAGCTTAGTTACATATAAACCTTTTAATATTTATCTATTATTTGTAGATCTTTATATTATTTAATTAGACCCTTTTGTTTATTTAAAGGTATTATAATTATACTTTACCACATATAGATTTTTTTACCTGGAAATGTTTTTTACTAAATATATTTTTATATTTATAACCCTTTAATCATTTTCAATCTACCGACCTTCTTTTTATTTGTACCTTGAAATAACTCTTATAAATTTCTGAATTTAGATAAATTAATCAATTTTAATATGATGAAATATTTTTGTTATTTACAGCACTTCAATTGAAATGCAGTTGAAATCTCTTGACTACTTGTAAGTAGAATTATACCTGTTGGGACTTTTAATTTATAGTAACCTTATTTTTATGATAAAACAAAATAATGTTAATTTTTTTTTAGTTTACCAATTTATGGAAACACCAACATTGTTTAGGTATTTTACCTTATGGAATTTAAGGAGTTAAGAGTACTTGATATTACATTTAACAGTTAGCATTTTAACTTTGTAAACCAATCAGATGTCTCTAACAAAGACAACCATATACATTTAGATGTAATTTATGTATATTTTTTTTAAAAAAAAGTATCAGACAAGTGCATTGAATAGTATTAGCAATCTTTTTTCTTGTTAAAGAAAAATCCTAGAGACAATGGATGTCAGACACTTTGTAGACATTAACATTTTAAGAGATGTTTCATCCTCTAGAAATGAAACTGTGCATTAGTAAACTTAAAGACATTTGTACTTTTATTTATTTTTCCAATTTTAATTGAACCTTTTATTTTTTTTTAATTTTTTATTGTTGGCTGTTCAAAACATTACATAGTTCTTGATATATCATATTTCACAATTTGATTCAAGTGGGTTATGAGCTCCCATTTTTACCCCATATACAGATTGCAGAATCACATCAATTACACATCCATTGATTTACATATTGCCATACTAGTGTCTGTTGTATTCTGCTGCCTTTCCTATCCTCTACTATCCCCCTCCCCTCCCCTCCCCTCCCCTCTTCTCTCTCAGCTCCCTCTACTGACATTCGTTTGTCCCCCTTATATTATTTTCCCCCTTCCCCTCACTTCCCCTTGTATGTACTTTTGTATAACTCTGAGGGTCTCCTTCCATTTCCATGCATTTTCCCTTCTCTCTCCCTTTCCCTCACACCTCTCATCCCTGTTTAATGTTAATCTTCTTCTCATGCTCTTCGACCCTACTCTGTTCTTAGTTACTCTCCTTATATCAAAGAAGACATTTGGCATTTGTTTTTTAGGGATTGGCTAGCTTCACTTAGCATAATCTGCTCTAATGCCATCCATTTCCCTGTAAATTCTATGATTTTGTCATTTTTTAATGCAGAGTAATACTCCATTGTGTATAAATGCCATATTTTTTTTATCCATTCATCCATTGAAGGGCATCTAGGTTGGTTCCACAGTCTAGCTATTGTGAATTGTGCTGCTATGAACATCGATGTAGCAGTGTCCCTGTAGCATGCTCTTTTTAGGTCTTTAGGGAATAGACCGAGAAGGGGAATAGCTGGGTCAAATGGTGGCTCCATTCCCAGCTTTCCAAGAAATCTCCATACTGCTTTCCAAACTGGCTGCACCAATTTGCAGTCCCACCAGCAATGTACAAGTGTACCCTTTTCCCCACATCCTCGCCAGCACTTGTTGTTGTTTGACTTCATAATGGCTACCAATCTAACTGGAGTGAGATGGTATCTTAGGGTGGTTTTGATTTGCATTTCTCTGACTGCTAGAGATTGTGAGCATTTTTTCATGTACTTGTTGATTGATTGTATGTCCTCCTCTGAGAAGTGTCTGTTCAGGTCCTTGGCCCATTTGTTGATTGGGTTGTTTGTTCTCTTATTGTCTAATTTTTTGAGTTCTTTGTATACTCTGGATATTAGGGCTCTATCTGAAGTGTGAGGAGTAAAGATTTGTTCCCAGGATGTAGGCTCTCTATTTACCTCTCTTATTGTATCTTTTGCTGAGAAAAAACTTTTTAGTTTGAGTAAGTCCCATTTGTTGATTCTAGTTATTAACTTTTGTGCTATGGGTGTCCTATTGAGGAATTTGGAGCCCGACCCCACAGTATGTATATCGTACCCAACTTTTTCTTCTATCAGACGGCGTGTCTCTGATTTGATATCAAGCTCCTTGATCTATTTTGAATTCACTTTTGTGCATGGCGAGAGAAAGGGATTCAGTTTCATTTTGTTGCATATGGATTTCCAGTTTTCCCAGCAGCATTTGTCGAAGATGCTATCTTTCCTCCATTGCATGCTTTTAGCCCCTTTATCGAATATAAGATAGTTGTAGTTTTGTGGATTGGTTTCTGTGTCCTCTATTCTGTACCATTGGTCCACCCGCCTGTTTTGGTACCAGTACCATGCTGTTTTTGTTACTATTGCTCTGTATCATAGTTTGAAGTCTGGTATCGCTATACCACCTGATTCACACTTCCTGCTTAGCATTGTTTTTGCTATTCTGGGTCTTTTGTTTTTCCATATGAATTTCATGATTGCTTTCTCTATTTCTACAAGAAATGCTGTTGGGATTTTGATTGGCATTACATTAAACCTAAAGAGAACTTTTGGTAATATCGCCATTTTGATGATGTTAGTTCTGCCTATCCATGAACAGGGTATATTTTTCCATCTTCTAAGATCTTCTTCTATTTCTCTCTTTAGGGTTCTGTAGTTTTCATTGTATAAGTCTTTCACCTCTTTTGTTAGGTTGATTCCCAAGTATTTTATTTTTTTTGAAGATATTGTGAATGGAGTGGTTGTCCTCATTTCCATTTCAGAGGCTTTGTCGCTGATATACAGGAATGCCTTTGATTTATGTGTGTTGATTTTATATCCTGCCACTTTGCTGAATTCATTTATTAGCTCTAATAGTTTCTTTGTAGACCCTTTTGGGTCTGCTAGGTATAGAATCATGTCATCTGCAAATAGTGATAATTTAAGTTCTTCTTTTCCTATTTTGATGCCTTTAATTTCTTTCATCTGTCTAATTGCTCTGGCCAGTGTTTCGAGAACTATGTTGAACAGAAGTGGTGAGAGAGGGCATCCCTGTCTTGTTTCAGATTTTAGAGGGAATGCCTTCAATTTTTCTCCATTCAGAATGATGCTAGCCTGAGGCTTAGCATAGATTGCTTTTACAATATTGAGGTATGTTCCTGTTATCCCTAGTTTTTCTAGAGTTTTGAACATAAAGGGATGCTGTACTTTGTCAAATGCTTTTTCCGCATCTATCGAGATGATCATATGATTCTTATTTTTAAGTCTATTGATGTGGTGAATAACATTTATTGATTTCCGTATATTGAACCAGCCTTGCATCCCAGGGATGAATCCTACTTGATCATGGTGCACAATTTTTTTGATATGTTTTTGTATCCGAGTGGCCAGAATTTTATTGAGGATTTTTGCATCTAGGTTCATTAGAGATATTGGTCTGTAGTTTTCTTTCTTTGAAGTGTCTTTGTCTGGTTTAGGTATCAGGGTGATGTTGGCCTCGTAGAATGAATTTGGAAGTTCTCAATCTTTTTCTATTTCCCGAAGTAGCTTGAAAAGTATTGGTATTAGTTCCTCTTTAAAGGTTTTGTAAAACTCTGCTGTATACCCATCCGGTCCTGGGCTTTTCTTAGTTGGTAGTCTTTTTATGGTTTCTTCTATTTCCTCAATTGATATTGGTCTGTTCAGGTTGTCTATATCCTCCTGACTCAATCTGGGCAGATCATATGACTTAAGAAATTTATCTATGCCTTCACTATCTTCTAATTTATTGGAGTATAAGGATTCAAAATAATTTTTGATTATCTTCTGTATTTCTGAAGTGTCTGTTGTGATATTGCCTCTTTCATCCTGTATGTTAGTAATTTGAGTTCTCTCTCTTCTTCTCTTTGCTAGCATGGCTAAGGGTCTGTCGATTTTGTTTATTTTTTCAAAGAACCAACTTTTAGTTTTGTCAATTTTTTCAATTGTTTCTTTTGTTTCGATTTCATTAATTTCAGCTCTGATTTTCATTATTTCTTGCCTTCTACTTCTTTTGCTGTTGTTTTGCTCTTCTTTTTCAAGGATTTTGAGATGAAGTATGAGATCATTTATTTGTTGTTTTTTTTTCTTTTTTTAAGGAATGAACTCCAAGCAATGAATTTTCCTCTTAGAACTGCTTTCAATGTGTCCCATAGATTCCGATATGTTGTGTCTGTGTTTTCATTAATCTCTAAGAATTTTTTAATTTCTTCCTTGATGTCTTCTATAACCCATTGATCGTTCAGTAACCTATTGTTCATTCTCCAAGTGATGTATTCTTTTCCCTTCCTTCTTTTATCATTGATTTTTAGTTCCATTCCATTATGATCAGATAGTATGCATGGTATTGTCTCTACTCCTTTATATTGTCTAAGAGTTTCCCTGTGACATAATATATGATCTATTTTTGAGAAGGATCCATGTGCTGCTGAGAAAAAAGTGTAACTGTTTGATGTTGGGTGGTATATTCTATATATGTCAATTAAGTCTAGGTTATTAATTGTGTTATTGAGTTCTATAGTTTCCTTATTCAACTTTTGTTTGGAAGATCTGTGCAGTGGTGAGAGAGGTGTTTTGAAGTCTCCCATGATATTGTATGGTGGTCTATTAGACTCTTGATCTTGAGAAGAGTTTATTTGATGAACATAGCTGCACCATTGTTTGGGGCATATATATTTATGATTGTTATGTCTTGTTGGTGTATGGTTCCCTTGAGCAGTATGTAGTGTCCCTCTTTATCCCTTTTGATTAACTTTGGCTTGAAATCTATTTTATTTGATATGAGTATGGATAGTCCTGCTTGTTTCCGAAGTCCATATGAGTGATATGATTTTTCCCAACCTTTCAACTTCAGCCTATGTATGTCTTTTCCTATCAAATGCGTCTCCTGTAGGCAGCATATTGTTGGGTCTTGTTTTGTGATCCATTCTACTAGCCTGTGTCTCTTGATTGGTGAGTTTAAGCCATTAACATTTAGGGTTATTATTGAGATATGGGTTGTTCTTCCAGCCATATTTGTTTATTTCTGTTACTAAACATGGTTTGTTTTCCTCTTTGATTATTTTCCCCCCTTTAGTGTCCTACCTCCCACTGTTGGTTTTCATTGTTATTTTCCATTTCCTCTTCCTGTAATGTTTTGCCAAGGATGTTTTGAAGAGATGGTTTTCTAGCTGCAAATTCTTTTAACTTTTGTTTATCGTGGAAGGTTTTAATTTCATCTTCCATCCTGAAGCTTAATTTCGCTGGAAACACAATTCTTGGTTGGAACCCATTTTCTTTCAGTGTTTGAAATATGTTATTCCAGGATCTTCTAGCTTTCAGAGTCTGTGTGGAAAGATCAGCTGTTATCCTGATTGGCTTACCCCTAAATGTGATCTGCTTCCTTTCTCTTGTAGCTTTTAAAATTCTCTCCTTATACTGTATGTTGGGCATCTTCATTATAATGTGTCTAGGTGTGGGTCTCTTATGATTTTGCACATTTGGCGTCCTGTAGGATTCTAGGATTTGGGGTTCTGTCTCATTCTTCAAGTCTGGGAAGTTTTCTCGTATTATTTCATTGAATAGATTGCTCATTCCTTTGGTTTGACACTCTGTCCCTTCCTGTATCCCAATGACTCTTAAATTTGGTCTCTTGATGTTATCCCATATTTCTTGGATGTTCTGCTCATGGTTTCTTAACAGTCTTGCTGAGCTGTCTATGTTCTTTTCAAGTTGAAATACTTTATCCTCATTGTCTGATGTTCTGTCTTCTAAGTGTTCTACTCTGCTGGTAGTATTCTCAATTGAGTTTTTAAGTTGGCTTATGGCTTCCTGCATTTCTAGGATTTCTGTTTGTTTGTTTTTTATAACCTCTACTTCCCTGTATAGTTGATCTTTTGCTTCTTGGATTTGTTTATGTAATTCATTGTTGAAGTGATCTTTCATTGTCTGATTTTGCTGTCCGATGTCTTCCTTGAGACTCCAGATCATCTGAAGCATGTATATCCTGAATTCTTTATCTGACATTCCATCTGCTGCAGCTATTACCTCTTCTAACATTGAGTTGACCTGCAATGCTTGTGGTCCTTTCTTTCCTTGTCTCTTCATACTGTTCGCGTTCCTTTCTACTTGGTGAAACTGTTGTGCTATTGAATTTTCCCCCTATATATTTATATTGGTCTTGTATAGTTGCAAAGTCTCCCTCGCAGGCGCGGGCGGTGGCTCTGTCCCTCTGCGGGCCGCTAGGCTTGTTCTGTCGGTGGTCATAGTTCTGTCTACTTTGCAGGCGCAGGCAGTGGCACTGCCCCTCTGCAGGCCTCTGGGGCTGTACTGCCAATGGGTCGCAGGTGCGCCTACCTTGCAGGCGCGGGGGGGGGGCGGCTCTACCCTTCCTCAGGCCACTGGGCCTGTTCTGTCTCTTGGTTGCAGGTCTGGCCTGTTCTGATGGTGGTCACAGTTCCATCTAACTTGCAGGTGCTGGGGGGAGGGGGCGGCTCTGCCTCTCAGCAGGTCGCTGCTCCTCTTCTGCCGGTGGGTTGCAGGCCCGCCTACCTTGCAGGAGTGATTGGAAGCTCTGTCCCGCCGCGGGCCACTGGGCCTTTTCTGTCGGTGGTCACAGTTCCCCTACCTGGCAGGCGCGGGGGGTGTGGGGCGGCTCTGCCCCTCAGCAGGCCGCTGGGCCTGCTCTGTGCGTGGTCACAGTTCCCTCTACTTTGCCGGCGCAGGGGGAGGGGGCGGCTCAGCCTCTCAGCAGGCCGCTGCTCCTCTTCTGCCGGTGGGTCGCAGGCCCGCCTACCTTGGAGGAGTGATTGGAAGCTCTGTCCCACCGCGGGCCACTGGGCCTTTTCTGTCGGTGGTCACCTGGCAGGCGTGGGGGGTAGGGGGTGGCTCTGCCCCTCAGCAGGCCGCTGGGCCTGCTCTGTGCGTGGTCACAGTTCCCTCTACCTTGCCGGTGCAGGGGGAGGGGGCGGCTCTGCCTCTCAGCAGGTTGCTGCTCCTCTTCTGCCGGTGGGTCGCAGGCCCACCTACCTTGCAGGAGTGATTGAAAGCTCTGTCCCGCCACGGGCCCCTGGGCCTTTTCTGTCCGTGGTCACAGTTCCACCTACCTGGCAGGCGCGGGGGGTGGGGGGTGGCTCTGCCCCTCAGCAGGCCGCTGGGCCTGCTCTGTGCGTGGTCACAGTTCCCTCTACCTTGCCGGTGCAGGGGGAGGGGGCGGCTCTGCCTCTCAGCAGGTCGCTGCTCCTCTTCTGCCGGTGGGTCGCAGGCCCGCCTACCTTGCAGGAGTGATTGGAAGCTCTGTCCCGCCGCGGGCCCCTAGGCCTTTTCTGTCCGTGGTCACAGTTCCACCTACCTGGCAGGCACGGGGGGTGGGGGGCAGCTCTGCCCCTCAGCAGGCCGCTGGGCCTGCTCTGTGCGTGGACACAGTTCCCTCTACTTTTCTTAATTGAACCTTTTAAATCATATTAAATATTTTAATTTATGAGGTCATGTCAATTTTTGTACCAAATATATACATCATTGCACCCACACAAAGCAAACAGACAAAAGTCTTGTAGCTTATTTTTTAAAACCTAATAGATTGAGAGTTAACCCTTGTAAGTTGGCCTTAGAATAAAGCAGAGTGTAATCAGAAAACCATATCAACCTAGGAATATTGGATCAAACTTAAGAATTTAACAAATGTAGAATTTTAAAAGTTTTTTCTGACCTTTTCTACTAGGGATTGAACCCAGGGCACTTAACCACTGAGCCACATCCCCAGGTCTTTTTATTTATTTTTCAATATAGAGACAGGGTCTCACTGAGTTGCTTAAAGCCCTGCTAATTTGCTGAGGCTGGCCTTGAACTTGTGATCCTCCCCATGTAGCCTCCTGAACCACTGGGATTCTAGGTGTGTGCCACTGTGCCCGGCTCCTTTAGGGGTTTTTACCTGGGTTTGTTAGAGTTCCAGGGATGACCTCTGTATTGAGACACTGTGCTCGTCTCAGGTGATGGGCAGGTAACTTCTCTCATTGTCAGCTGGATCCTTTTCTCTGTTCTTGCCTTACTTGATGTGAAGAAGCTCTTGGTTTGATGAAGTTTCACTTGCCTGTTTATGCTTCTGTACCATGTCATAGTGTCATAGCTAAGGGACCATTTCCTAAAGCAATGTTGTCAAACTTTTGTGTTTTATTTTTATATTTTACTCACCAAGTTATTCTTTTCTTTCATTTTAGATAGAAACATAATAACTTGACCTGCTAATCAGTACAGCATGATATTTCGATCCATGTCACACTCCATAGGGATCCAACTAGAATCAAGATGATACGCATCACTTTAGAAGGATGGGGAGGGGTGGGTACATGGGGCTCCAGGATTTTCCTCAAGGAATTTTACAGATTCAAGTCTCACCATTAACTTTTTTTCCTTTTGAGTTGATCTTTTGTGTGTTATGGTGTGAGATAAGGCTTTGATTTCTCTCTTCTGTGTGTGGATATCAAGTATCCTCAGTACCATTTGTTAAAGAGACTGCCCGTTCCCAGCTGTCCATTATGGGCTCACTGGTCAAAGCTGAGCATGCAGCAAGCCCTTGAGGGATCACTCTGGCATTGGTCTGTAGATTGCCTCCTGTTTTAGCACCACAGTGTTTTAATTCCTATAGGTTTGTAATTCTTGGATTCTTTGTTTTTTATTTTGTTTTGTTTTTTGCATTGGTTACAGTGAGTTACAGTTGACAGTAAAACGCATTGACACATCATATATAAATGGAGTATAAATTCACATCCTTCTTGCTATACAGGATGTGGAAATACACCAGTCATGTGATCATATGTGCATGTGGGGTAATAATGTCTGACTGATTCCACTGTCCTTCCCCCCTCCCACCCCCTCCCTCCACTCCCCTCTCTACTTCAAACAACCTCCATCCCCCACCCCAGTGCCTCCCTTGTGATTGGCATCTGCATATCAGAAGACATTTGCTCATATATTGGTTGATGGGTTGTGTTTTTTCCTTTGTGAAGTGTCTGTTCAGTTCCTTTGCCCATTTACTGATTGGCTATTTTTTTTTTTTTTGGTGTTAAATTTTTTTGATTTCTTTATAGATTCTTGAGATCAATGCTCTGAGGTGCATGTAGTAAACAGTTTCTCCCATTCTGTAGATTCTCTCTTTGATTGCTTCGTTTGCTGAGAGGAAGTTTTTACTTTGAATTCATCTCATTTATTGATTCTTAATTTTTTTTGTGTGTGTGTGTGTGTGTGTTTGTGCTTTAGGGGTCTTGTTAAGGAAGTCAGCTCCTAAGCTGACATGGTGGAGATTTGGGGCTAATTTCTTCTTCCATTGGGTTCAGGGTCTCTGCTGTAGTGCCAAAGTCCTTTATTCACTTTGAGATGAGTTTTGTGCAAGGTGAGAGGGAGGGGCTTCATTTCACTTTGCTGCAGATGGATTTCCTGTTTTCCCAGCACCATTTGTTGAAGAGGCTCTTTGCTCCAATGTGTGTTTCTGGTACCTTTGTCTTTTGTGAGAGAACTGTGTTTATGTGGGTTTCTCTGTGTCTTGTATCCTGTTTGTTGGTCTGTCTGTCTTCATGCCACAACCATGCTATTTTTTGTTACTCTAGCACTGTGGTGTGATTCAGGGACTGGTATTTTGATGCGTCCTTTGACCCTGTTCTTGCTAAGGATTGCTTTTGCTGTTCGGGGCCTCTTACTTTGCCAAATGAATTTCATGACATCTTTTTCTATTTCTATGCAGAACATCATTGGTGTCTTAATAGGAATTGCATTCAATCTGTACAGAGCTTTTGGCAGTAGGACCATTGTGATGAGATTCATTCTGCCCACCCAAGTACATGGGAGATGGCTCTGTCTTCAAAGGCCTTCCTCAGTTTCTCTCCTTACTGTTCTGTTGTTTGACTGTGGAGGTCTCTCACCTCTTTGGTTGGATTAATTTGCAAATATTGTATTTTTCTTTCTGAGGCTATTGTGATCGGGGTAGATTCCCCAATTTCTCTTTCAGAGGATTCATCAGAGATCTGTGGGAACACATTGGATTTATGGGTCTTGATTTTATATCATGCCATTTTGCTTAATTCACTTATGAGTTATAGAAGATTTCCAGTGGAATTTTTTTTTATATTCCAGATATAGAATCATGTTGTCAGCAAATAGTGATAGTTTGAGTTCTTCTTTTCCTATTTGTATCCCTTTAATTCCCTTCTCTCTAACTGCTCTGGCTAGCAGTTTGATGTGAAATTGAAATGGTGAAAGATGACATGCCTGTCTGGCTCTAGGTTTTAGAGGGAATGCTTTCAATTTTTCTCCATTTGGAATGGTGTTGGCCATGGGTTTATCATAGATAGCTCTAACAGAGTTGAGGTATGTTCCTACTATCCCTAGATTCCCAAATGTTTCGAGCATGAATTTTGTTAAATGCTTTTTCTGCTTCTATCAAGATAATCATATGACTCTGATCTTCAAGTTTATTTACATGATAAATTATGTTTATTGATTTCCATATGTTAAACCAACCTTGCATCCCTGGGAGAAACCCCACTTGATCATGGTGCACTATCTTTTAAACATGTTTTTGTATGCTATCTGCCAGGATTTTTTAAAAAAATATTTTTCTTTAGTTGTACATTGGCACAATGACTTTATTTTTATTCACTTTTTAGTGGTGCTGAGGATCAAACTCAATGCCTCGCACATGGCAGGTGAGTGAGTGCTCTACCACTGGACCCCAGCTGCAGCCCCTATTTGCCAGAATATTATTGAGAATTTTTGCATCTGTGACCATCAGGGATACTGGTGGGAAATTTTCTTTCTTTGTATCTTTGTATGGTTTTGGTATAAGGGTGATACTAGCTTCATAGAATGAATTTGGAAAGGTTCCTCCTTTCTATTTCATAAAAATAATTTGAGAAATTCGGTGTTATTTCTGCTTTGGAGGTCTCATAGACCTTGGCTGACAGTCTCTCTGGACCTGGGCTTTTCTTAGTTGTAGGCTTTTGATGGCATCTTGCATTTCATTATTTTAAGTTGATGGGTTTAAACCATGTATGTCCTCCGGATTCAGTCTGGGGAGGTCACATGTCTCTAATAATTGGTCAATGTCTTCATGATTTTGCATATTATTAGAATATATACTTTCAAAACAGTTTCTGATTACCTTCTGTATTTCAATAGTGTCCATCATGATATTTCCTCTTGCATCATGAATTTTAGTAATTTGAATTTTCTCCCTCATTCCCTTTGTGGGTAATTGTTTCTCAATTTCATTTATTTTTTCAAATAACCAAATTTTTGTCTTGTCAATTTTTTTTTGTTTCTTTTCAAATTAATTGATTTCTTACAATTCCATAATGATGTGTGTTGTCTGCCATATTTCCTTAGGTATAATTGGCATCTGCCTTTTGATGAATTGTCTTTTATTTATTTTTATTTTTTTATTAGTTGTTCAAAACATTACAAAGCTCTTGACATATCATATTTCATACATTTTACTCAAGCAGATTATGAACTCCCATTTTTACCCCATATACATATTGCAAATTCACATTGGTACCACATCCACTTTTTTACATATTGCCATACGAGTGTCTGTTGTATTCTGCTGCCCTTCCTATCCTCTACTATCCCCCTTCCCCTCCCCTCCCCTCCCCTCCCATCTTCTCTCTCTACCCCATCTACTGTAATTCATTTCTCTCTCTTGTTTTTTCCCCTTTACCCTCACTTCCTCTTATATGTAATTTTGTATAACAATGAGGGTCTCCTTCCTTTACCATGCAATTTCCCTTCTCTCTCTCTTTCCCTCCCCCCTCTGGACCCTGTTTAATGGTGATCTCCTTCTCATGCTCTTCCTCCCTATTCTGTTCTTAGTTGCTCTTGAATTGTCTTTTAATATCTTTTATTCATTTAAAAATAATCGTATTCAGGTGAAACTGATAAAAATAAACCACACATATGTAATGAACAGCTTGTTAGGTCTGCCACATACATACACCCACGGAACCATCCTCACAATAAGGACGTGAAGACTAATTCAGTCTTGAAAGGTTCCTGGAGCCACTTGATGATCCCTCCCTTTCCCCCCTCCTCTGTCCAGAAATGACCATGGACTGGAGTTTATTTTCAGACTGATCAGTCCATCAGAGCCCTGGTCTGCATGGTGGGTGACCCTGGGACAATCAGTTTGATTTCCAGCCCTTGTTTGTTCTCCATAAAGTCAGGATTCCTCCTGTAGGACCCAAGACCACTGGGAATATTATGATCAAGGTTTAGGAAAAAGCTAGAGCCACACCTGACTCGGCAGAGTAAGTTCTCAGTTCCTGGAAGCCGGTATTCCTAACAACTCTGAGTCGGTGGTCCAGAGTACGGTTGGGGTCTGCAGCGTCACAGTGCCTTCCTGTCACCCAGAGTTTATACACGCCGTCATTGAGCAGAATCCCAGCATTTTCAGTTTTTTTTGGGGGGGTTTGTTTTTAAATGAGATTCATTTCTCCTAATAGTGTTCATTTGAAAATTGGATCTAGTGATATTTGAAATGGTGCAATATTATTACAAACTTTCCTTGTTCCACAGCTTTTAATAACCACCAAAGGAAACCAGGTGTCCCTCAGGCAGACAGTTACTCTCCTGCCCTACCAGACCCTGGTCACCAACTTCTGCTCTGTGATTCTGGGGTTTCCAAATTCTGCATATTTCATAAGAGTGGAGTATATAATCTGTGATTTTAAAAAAGATTTTTATTGATTTTTTTAAAAATACATGACAGTGGAATGCATTACAATTCTCAGTACACACATACAGCACAATTTTTCATATCTCTGGTTGTATGTAAAGTATGTTGACACCAATTTTTGTCTTCATATGTGGACTTTGGATGATGAAGTCCATCACATTCCTTGCTAAGCTCCTGTCCCCTCCCCTCCCACCCCTCTTCCCCATCTAGAATTCATCTATTCCTCCCATGCCCACGCCACCCCACTATGAGTCAGCCTCCTTATATCAGAGAAAACATTTGGAATTTGTTTTTTTTTTGCAATGGACTTAATTCACTTAGCATTATTTTCTATATACACAATTGATTTTTTTTAGCTGAATACTTTTGGGATTTATCCATATTATTGCATATATCACTTCTTTTTTTGGCAGAGTAATGTTCTCTCTATAAGTTATATATGTATGCTTGTATGTTTGTGTATATGGATACATAATGTGCCTGTCTGTGCACACCCCCACCCCCACCCCAACTGCATTTGTTTATCCATTTAATTTTTTTTTCCTTAGTTTCTGTGGATTTGGCT